>NW_026251706.1:0-8182 GCF_025201355.1 Halteromyces radiatus
CTTGGGTCAATAGATTCTAGTCGAATACTTGTTGTTCGTCAAAGCTTTCTCTGGTATTTAAGGCATACTACATTCTACTTCTATATAATGGTCTTTATAGTAGTATGTTTGTAGTAGAATAACTTGTTATTCTAACCTTACATAAAAGGGCATGGTAAGCAGATGCAGGGTTTAGCAGACACTGCCATTGTCGGAAGATCTGGTACAGAATTCATACTGTATAAGGTGATGGCCCCCCCTATTGAAATGAAAATGAAAATAAAACCTAAAAAATGAAGATGAATATAAAAAACTCTCTTCATCATTGGATACACAATAAAGAGTAGTATAAATGTTCATAATGACTTTTTATTGGTTAGCTTGCTCAATCTCGAGAAATTCGATGCGTAAGCCCGTTTTTTACTATGCTGTCAAGTGACATGTCCCTCTTTGTTTTTTTGTAACTGACTCAAAAATCATCATCATTGTATCAAATTTGGAGTAAAGATACACAATCATATTACCTTTCATTCGTATTAATGACACTTTACATGTTACCTTGCCATTTGTAGAGTTATTTAAAAAATAAAGGACAATGTCATGATTTCTCACTCAATTTTCATCGTTATACAATACTATTATACCAGTGTATTCTTCTCATAAAAATAGTGCAAGTCATATAATATCATTTTATTCATTAGCTTGCTCCATTACGAGAAATTCGACGCGTAAATTTCTTTTACACTATAATATCACATATGATAGATACATATATACCTCTTTATACTATGCTCAAAAGTCATCATCATTGTATCAAATTTGGAATAAACATACACCAACATATTCCCTTTCACATGCCTTAATAATAATTTATATCCATTCATTTATACATCAGTCAAAAAAAAAAAAAAAGAAACAATCATTTGCACTTTATTAAAAAAAAAAAACTAGCTAATATATTGACTAGTTTGCATAGTATCTATATTAAATAATAAAAAAAAGGTTAGTAGTATTCTTTTACTCTAAATAAAAATAAAAATAAAAAAAAAAAGAAAAAGACATTACCTAAAGGTCATGGCCCCATTACAATGCATCTCCATCTTGCACAAGAAGAAAAAAAAGTAACCACCAAGTTCAACACATTGCCTAGTTGCCACAGTATCTAAATAAAATAAAAAAGAAAAAAGTTAGTCATATTCTTTTACTTTATAAAAAAAAAAAGCAAGTCCATTACCTTAAGGTTACCACGAGATCCCTTTACCATTGGCAACATGAATAAAAACAAAAAGAGGTAAGCACCAAGTTTAACCTATAGAATAGTCTCTATAATGTAAACAAAATAAAAAAGAAAAAGAAAAAGAAAAAGGTTAGTAATATTCTTTGACTTGTAAAAAAAAAAAAAAAAAAAAGTAACTCCGTTACCTTAAGGTCAGCATAAGATCCCTTTGACATGACCAACATGAATAAAACAAAAGGAGGTAACCACCAAGTTTAACGGATAGAATAGTTGCTATAATATAAATAAAATAAAAAAAGTAGGTAGTTAGTAATATTCTTTGACTTTATTAAAAAAAAAAAGTAAGTCCATTACCTTAAGGTCAACACGAGATCCCCTTGACATCACCAACATGAATAAAACAAAAGGAGGTAAACACCAAGTTTAGCAGATAGAATAGTCTCTACAATATAAATAAAAAAAAAAAAGAAGAAATGAAAAAGGTTAGTAGTATTCTTTTACTTTATAAAAAAAAAAAAAAAAAAAAAAAAAGTAACTCCGTTACCTTAAGGTCAACACGAGATCCCCTTGACATCACCAACATGAATAAAAACAAAAAGAGGTAACCACCAAGTTTAACAGATAAAGTAGTTGCTATTATATAAATAAAGCAAAAAAAAAAAAAAAAAGTAAAAGGTTAGTAGTGTTCTTTTGCTTTATAAAAAAAAAAAAAGGAAAAGTACCTCCGTTACCTTAAGGTCACTACGAGATGTCGTTACCATTGCCAACATGAATAAAACAAAAGAAGGTAAACACCACTTGTATCATATAGAATAGTCTCTACAATATAAAAAAAAAAAAAAAAGAAGAAAAGAAAAGGTTAGTAGTATTCTTTTACTTTATAAAAAAAAAAAAAAAAGTAGCTCCGTTACCTTAAGGTCACCACGAGATCTCTTTGACATGACCAACATGAATAAAACAAAGAGAGGTAACTACCAAGTTTAACAGATATAACAGTTGCTATAGCATAAATAAAATAAAAAAGGTAAATACTTAGTAATATTCCTTGACTTTATAAAAAAAAAAGTAAGTCCATTACCTTACGGTCAACACGAGATTCCTTTGCCATCACCAACATGAATAAAACAAAAAGAGGTAGCCACCATATTTAACAGATAGAATAGTTGCTATAATATAAATAATAATAATAAAAAGAAAAAGAAAAGAAAAAGGTTAATAATATTGTTTTACTTTATAAAAAAAAAAAAAAGTAACTCCGTTACAGTACCTTAAGGTCAACACGAGATCTCCTTGCCATCGTCAACATGAATAATACAAAAAGAGGTAACCGCCACTTTTAACACATCGAATAGTTTCTACAATATAAATAAAATAAAAAAAGTAGGTAGTTAGTTATATTCTTTTACTTTATAAAAAAAAAGTAAAGTCCATTACCTTAAGGTCACCACGAGATCCCTTTACCATTGGCAACATGAATAAAAACAAAAAGAGGTCAGCACCAAGTTTAACAGATAGAATAGTTGCCATAATATAAATAAAATAAAAAAGAAGAAGAAAAGAAATAGTTTAGTAATATTCTTTTACGTTATAAAAAAAAAAGGAAGTCCGTTACCTTAAGGTCACCACGAGATCTCTTTACCATCACCAACATGAATAAAACAAAAAGAGGTAACCACCAAGTTTAACAGGTAGAATAGTTGCTATAATATAAATAAAATAAAAAAAAAAAAAAGAAAAGAAGGTTAGTAATATTCTTTTACTTTATAAAAAAAAAAAAAAAAAAGTTAACTCCGTTACCTTAAGGTCACCACGAGATCTCTTTGACATGACCAACATGAATAAAACAAAGAGAGATAAACACCACTTTTAACACATAAAATAGTTGCTATAATATAAATAAAATAAAAAAAGTAGGTAGTTAGTAGTATTCTTTTACTTTATATAAAAAAAAGTAAGTCCATTACCTTAAGGTCATCATAGATCCCGTTGACATCACCAACATGAATAAAACAAAAAGAGGTAACCACCAAGTTTAACACATAAACTAGTCTCTACCATATAAATAAAAAAAAAAAAGAAGAAGAAAAAGGTTAGTAATATTCTTGTACTTTATAAAAAAAAAAAAAAAAAAAAAAGTAACTCCGTTACCTTAAGGTCAGCATAAGATCTCTTTGCCATCGTCAACATGAATAAAACAAAAGGAGGTAAACACCACTTTTAACACATAAACTAGTTGCTACAATATAAATAAAATAAAAAAAGTAGGTAGTTAGTAGTATTCTTTTACTTTATATAAAAAAAAGTTAACTCCATTACCTTAAGGTCATCATAGATCTCTTTGCCATCAGCAACATGAATAAAACAAAAGGAGGTAACCACCAAGTTTAACACATAAAATAGCCTCTACAATATAAATAAAATAAAAAAAAAGAAAAAGAAAAAGAAAAAGGTTAATAATATTCTTTTACTTTATAAAAAAAAAAAAAAAAAAAAAAATAGGAAAAGTAACTCCGTTACCTTAAGGTCACCACGAGATCCCTTTACCATTGCCAACATGAATAAAACAAAAAGAGCTAAACACCACTTTTAACACATAAACTAGTTGCTATAATATAAATAAAATAAAAAAAAAAGGTTAATAGTATTATTTCACTTTATAAAATAAAAAAAAAAGGATATTTCAATAGTTCCTTACGTTATGTCATGTCAAGAGATTATTTTGTCGTTACTACTAGTCGTTACATTGTTGCTAATGAATAAAAGTAAAAAGGTGAATGTCAGTGTATATAAATAAAAAAAAAGAGTCAGTTGTATCGTTCATTACCAAAAGTCGTATTAACATTAATAGTAGTAAAGAAAAAAAAAGGATAAGGAAAGAGAAATAAAAAAAAAAAAAAAGGAAAAAAAAAAAAGGAGAATTGGGGCCCAGATCTCGTTTTTTTTTTTTTTCTCATAGCTATTTTCGCGTATGTACGCCATCGGAAAGGTTGTTTATCTCTGTATACATCATCTAAAAGATTGTTTATTTCTTCTTTTTTTTTTTTTTTTCTTCTGTGTACCATTCGGAAAGGTTGTTTATCTCTGTATGTATCATCTAAAAGATTGTTTATTTCTTCTGTGTACCATTCGGAAAGGTTGTTTATTTCTTCTTTGTTTGGGGGGCCGTTTTTTTTTTTTTTTGTTGATGTTACTTCTATGGGATACCAAAAGGAGATGTATATCTAATTAATGCATCATCTTTTTTTTTTTTTTTTTTTTCGTTGATGTTACTTTTGTGGGATACCAAAAGGGGATGTATATCTAATTAATGCATCATTTTTTTTTTCTTGTATACCATATGCAACGTTGTTTTACTTTTTTCTTTTTTTCACTTTTGTGTACCATCTGAAAGGTTGTTTACTTCTTTTTTTCTTCTATCCTGTCTATCGTTTCATCCATTCTTTTTTATTCTATCCTGTCCACCCGTTCATCCATTAAAAAAAAAAAAAAAAAAAAAAAAAAAAAAAAAAAGAGAATTATATTCACTTTATTAAAAAAAAAAAAAAAAAAAAAAAAGGTTCTATCTAAAACAAAATATATCATAGTATAATCCATCCTGTCAATATACGTATCATCATCCTATTCATTATAAAAAAAAAAAATAAAAAATAAAAAAATCAGTTACTTCCTTTTCACTTTACATATGTATACTGTATATGTATATAAAAAGAATCATCATTACCAAAAGTTCATCTTGACATTGTTTGTTCTAATTTGTTCTAACCAAAAGAAAGTATAGAGTTCTATAGATAGACTAGTTGTTATAGTATCTAAATAAAATAAAAAAAAAAAAGTAAATAGTTAGTTAGCATTCTTTAACTTGATAAAAAACAAAAAGAGGTAACGACATTACCTTAAGGTCCTCATTAGATTGTTGTTGCCATCTTGAATAAAAAGTAAAGGAAACGCCAAGTTCAAACAGATAGACTAGTTGCTATAGTACCTAAATAGCATAATAACATAAAAAAAGTAAATAGCTATTAGTATTCTTTTACTTTATATAAAAAAAAAAAGCTAACTCCATTACCTTCCAGTCACGACATTCCTTTACCATCACCAACATGAATAAAACAAAAGGAGGTAAACACCACGTTTAATAGATAGAATAGTTACTACAGTGTAAGTAAAATAAAAAAAAAAAAAAAAAAAGTAAATAGTTAGTCATATTCTTTTACTTTATATAAAAAAAAAGCAAGTCCGTTACCTTAAGGTCAACTTGAGATCTCTTTGACATGACCAACATGAATAAAACAAAAGAAGGTAAGCACCACTTTTAACGCGTAAAGTAGTTGCTATAATATAAATAAAATAAAAAAGAAAAAGAAAAAGAAAAAGGTTAGTAGTATTCTTTTACTTTATAAAAAAAAAAAAAAAAAAAAAAAAGTAACTCCGTTACCTTAAGGTCACCACAAGATCTCTTTGACATCACCAACATGAATAAAACAAAAAGAGTTAAACACCACTTTTAACACATAAACTAGTTATTACAATATAAATAAAATAAAAAAAGTAAACAGTTAGTAGTATTCTTTTACTTTATATAAAAAAAAAGTTAACTCCATTACCTTTTGGTCATCATAGATCCCCTTGTCATCATCAACATGAATAAAACAAAAAGAGGTAACCACCATGTTTAACAGATAGAATAGTTGCTATAATATAAATAATAATAATAATAATAATAATAATAATAATAATAAAAAAGAAAAAGAAAAAGGTTAATAATATTCCTTTACTTATAAAAAAAAAAAAAAAAGTAAACTCCGTCACCTTAAAGCCAACATAAGATCTCTTTACCATCACCAACATGAATAAAACAAAAAAAGGTAACCACCACTTTTAACACATAGAATAGTCTCTACAATATAAATAAAATAAAATAAAGTAAATAGTTAGTCATATTCTTTCACTTTATATAAAAAAAAAAAAGTCAAGTCCATCACCTTCCAGTCACCACATCCCCTTTCTCATTACCAACATCAATAAAACAAAAAAAAAAACGTAAACGCCACTTTTAACACATAAACTAATTCCTATAACATAAAATAAATAAAATAAAATAAATACTTGCTCATATTATTTAACTTAAATAAAAAAAGAAATGTCAATCAATCATTACCTACTGTCATATGAGATGACATGACCTTTTTTTTTTTTTTTTTTGTCATCACTACTACTTACTGTATTGACATTGTTGCTAATGAATAAAACTAAAGCAATACAATATATAAAATAAAATAAAATAAAATGAATATATAAAATAAAATGAATGCCTATTAAAAAAATAATATAAGTCATCTAATAGCATTTTAACGGTTAACTTGCCCAATATCGAGAAATTCGATGCGTAAGCGTGTTATACTGTCATATCACGTGGTGTAAATGTGCACTTTTCTTTTTTTTTATAATTCACTCAAAAATCATCATCATTGCACAAAATTTGGACTGAATACGTATTAAATAATTCTCTTTCATTTGTATTAATAACAATTTATACATTACCTCACAATTTACAGAGTAAAATAAAAAATAAGCGTTAATTTCATCATAGCTCACCCAATATTCAAAATCAACCAATCAAATTGCATCATTAGATTCGTCTCAAAAAAATAAATCAACAATATTAATAACGTTTTATTGGTCAACTTTGTCAAAATTGAGAAATTCAATAAGAATGTCTTTTTTACTATGCTGTAGCGTGCCATGTGCCACCTTTTTTTTTGTAACTGACTCAAAAATCACCATCATTGCACCAAATTTGGACTGAATACGTATTAAATAATTCTCTTTCAATTGTATTAATGGTAATTTATACATTACCTCACAATTTACAGAGTAAAATAAAAAATAAACGTTAATTTCATCATAGCTCACCCAATATTCAACATTAACCAATCAAATGACTACCATTGGATTCCTCTCAGAAAAATAGGCCAACAATATTAATAGCCTTTTATTGATCAACTTGGTCAAAATTGAGAAATTCAATATGAATGTCGTTTTTTACTATGCTGTAATGTGCCATGTACCACCTTTTTTTTTGTAACTGACTCAAAAATCATCATCATAACATGAAATTTGAACTAGATACGTATTAAATAATTCTCTTTCAATTGTATTAATAGCAATTTATACATTACCTCACAATTTATAGAGTTATTTAAAAAATAAAGGAAAATATCGCCATATCTCACCCAATAGTAACCATCATCCAATCAAATGGCTAGTATTAGTCGCTGTTTAAAAAAGCACTTTGACATATCTAATATCATT
This sequence comes from Halteromyces radiatus, assembly GCF_025201355.1. Taxonomy (NCBI): domain Eukaryota; kingdom Fungi; phylum Mucoromycota; class Mucoromycetes; order Mucorales; family Cunninghamellaceae; genus Halteromyces; species Halteromyces radiatus. Next base: position 7,529 of record NW_026251706.1, read on the forward strand.
TCATCTCTTACATTGACACTTAGAGAGGAAAAATAAAAAAAATAAAAAAAATGAACTTATAGCCAAAATAAGAAATAAAAAAAAAGTACAAGTAAAAAAAAATAAAAAGATAAATTACAGCATGTCGTATTCCCACGTAATCTCTTACCGTAGTACTGACGACACTGTAACGAGCTTAACTGCAGAGATCAGACGGGATCTGGTGTTTTCTCGATCATATGGCCGTAACTTATACATAATAAGTGTACAGGCATTATATAGCCAATCTGAGAAATTTTCATTTTATCCTAGGAAGATTCCCCCCAGACTTTGTATTTTTCAGCGGAAATTCCTCCCAGGCTTTTGTATTTTTCAGCGGAAATTCCTCCCAGACTTTGTATATTTTTCAGGAGGAATTCCTCCCAGACTTTGTATATTTCCAGGAAGAATTCCCCCCAGAGTCATACTCCATCTCAGGAGGAATTCCTCCCAGACTTATACTTTTCCAGGAGGATTTTCTCCCAGAGTCATACTCTATCTCAGGTGGATTTTCTTTTATACCTTTCTATCGTCGGACATTCACACCTATAGGTGTGAAACTCAGCTACAATTCCTCCCAGTCTTATACTTTACCAGGAGGATTTCCTCCCAGAGTCATACTCAATCTCAGGAAGA
>NW_026251707.1:0-5589 GCF_025201355.1 Halteromyces radiatus
GAATTATGTACACTTTTTTTTTGCCCTTTTTTTTTTTTATTATTTACATATACATTTATATCTTTAGCTAGCTGCCATGTTTTTTTTTTTGTTATCTCTCGACTAGTTTTTAGAAAAAAAAAGAACAACAAACAAGCAAACAAACAAACAATAAAGAAAACCTTTTTTTTGAATATGTTTAGTATTTTTTTTTTTTTTGTAAAAAAAGTGTATTTGATTTGTATCAATTCTAAATTCCAAACTGGATCATGTGGGAATACCGTTCGGACTCAACGATTGATGAGACTACAAAATCCCTTGATCTTCAAAAAGATGTTGTGGAATGTTTTTAAATAAGAAGCGAAGCTCTGTTTCAATGGAAAAAAGTATTTCCCAATTCAACGGCTTACAAGCCTCTCCTTCATCTAAATTTCGTTAAGTTCAGCAACAAAAATTCATCTTTGTGGTCGAACCAAGCCATTTCTATATTTGGTCTACAAGTTGTGGGTGAATGAATTTTCTTACCTAGCGGGTGATTTTTTTTTTTTTCGCTTTCTCTCCCCCCCCTCTTCTTTTTATCAATCTATTCTCCACTTTTGTACATATACTCACATACATTCCTTTTTTTTTTTGTTTTTTGAAGTCATGGATAACAAACCAGCTTTATATGAAGAATCCTCACAATACCGACATTGGCGATTCAGTCCTTCACAGTTATGGGAAATACGACAATCTTGCAATGAAGCAGCTATACAACGTGTGCGCAAAAACATAGAAGAGGATAAAGTAAGACGATTAAAAAAAAAAAAAAAAGAAGACGTATGTCAATCTTGTTAGATAGAGTATTTAGATCAAAATAAGGATAGCTTATAAACTATTTTGTTTTTATTTCTAGGCAGCAAGTAAAACAACCTCAGAAGAAAAAGAACCAGTTTTCATTACAGCCGATGAACAGGTTAAACTATGTCGATATTATGAAGAACAAATCCAAGTGATTTGTCCTCATTTGAAATTATCTGATATGGTGATGGTAAGATAAGTTTATTTGGGTGATACTAAAATGAACTAATATATATTTCTTCTCTTTTTTTTTTTTTTTTTTTATTTTTAATTGTATTGACAGGCAACGGCACTGATATATATGAAACGTTTCTTTTTACGCAATACCATGATGGATTACCATCCGAAGGATATACTGTAAAAATAACATACGAGTAGAAGAACGAAAAACTTTACTTAACCTATTGTTCTTTTTGTATTAGATTTACCTGTTTATTCATGGCTACCAAATCGGAAAGTGAACGGATCTCTATTAGTGATTTTGGTAAAAATCTACAATTACCAAATACTGATATGGTACTTTCTTTGGAATTCACTGTATCTCAAGGATTACAATTTGAATATATGGTACATCATCCTTATCGAGCAGCATATGGTTATTACTTGGACATTCAGCATACAGGTGATCCGATAGATCTAGAACTCTTACAAGCTACTTATAATCAAGTTGGTGGGGTCATCAAAAAGATGTTATTGACTGATTTACCTTTGATCTATCAACCTTCACAATTGGCCATTGCGGCTTTCATCATTGCTGGTCAACATAATGGATTTGATTTAAGAGTGAAAAGGTAAAAAAAAAAATAATATAAAGAGAGGAGTTTGATGGATTGATCTCTCTTTGGTTATTAGATACTTGGAACAACGATTGGATAAAGAACTCGCAGATACATTATACACCATGACCATTCTTATAGATGAAACTTTGATTGAAAATGCTCCAGTTCCTCTTAGTGTGGCAACAGAAATCGATGCTCGTTTACGCTCTTGTAAAAATCCAGCCAAGAACCCAGAGTCTGCATTGTAAGTTTTTCTTTTTATGATGAAGGATGGTAACTGACGGTTGTTATTTAGGTACAAGAAACGATTGGCGGAAAAGGAAAGCAATGAGGATGGACAACGGAAGCGGGCCAAACTGGAGGATGATGATGATGATGATTTACCATTTGATCGACCTAACTAGTTTAGTGAATCATATTTTTTTTTTAGTCTATGATTTATTCTTCGTGTAGATTCTTCTTGTATTCGTTTTTTTTTTTTTTTAAAAAAAAATTTTTTTTTTTTTAACCTTTTTTTTTTTTTTTTTTTTTTTTTTTTTTTTTTTACCTATTTTATAGGAAAAATAATGATCTGAATGGGGAACTCGACAAGGCTATTTTTTTTTTTTTTTTTGTTTTTTTTTTTTTTTTTTTTTTTTTTCATAATTGTTGTAGATGGTTATCATTGGTGATATGGGACGGTATGAGATTATATGGTTATGGACTAGCTATCCATAAAGGGCGTCCTCACCTGGACCTATTGTTCAGTGTATTCAATTCAGTTAATCCTGTTACGTGTATACTTGGTTGTCGCATGAACGTTAGATGGTAACAATAGATATAGGCAGGTTTAAAGTGATTGGAAGAGAAAGGTACTGAAAGACGTCGAAACTAGCACCACTCTCCTCGACTTCTCCATCGTCATCCCTTAATTCTCATTATCCCTGGATCATCATCATTCGTCATCTATTATCCAGTTAATGATAAAAAAAAAAAATAACTCAGTGTTTCCAAGCAAGCGTGGCGCTAACAGAGTGCCAATGCCATTTTTCTTTCATGCTTTTAGTAAATAAAAATGAATTTATTAGCACACATATATAATATAGTTGGATCTTCAATTGACAAGACATGATGATAAAAACCAAAATAGATATGTGTAAATAATAAAAGAAAGAGATCTTTTCAAAATAGACTTTTTTTTGTTACAATGCATTACTCATGTAGAGAAATAATTGTTCATCATGATCCCAAATACAATTACACACATATGCATGCATACACTTGTTTCCTTTTTTTTTTTTTTTTTTTTTTTTTTTTTTTAAAACACTCCTTACTCCAGATAAATAACTTGATAAAATTATACCTATATTGGATCCATTGGTTGATTTTATTCATTGAATATAAACCATGATAAAGGAGAGATATACACTTTGGAAATGGTAAATACATTAACAAAAAGTAAGGTATCGTTCGTTTTTTTATTATTATTATTAGCATCAAAAATAAATAGAGAATATATATATATGTACAAATGAATGAAGAGGGTGGGCGATAATAATACTAATGATAGATGATAAATTATGGTATCTAAAGTTTCTTCTTTCCCTTGACTTCAGAGGCACAATTCTTGCAATACCATTTCCCTTTTGGAGGAGCCCTTAAACCAACACAATCAAGATGGAACCATTCGATATCACACTAATAAAAAAAAAGATAAGTTCAATCTAATTATTATATACATGATGTCATTTTTTTTTACCCTCACATTATCACATGCCACCATTGTCACCATAGGAGACCATTCGGACAATAACAAGAAACTGGTTTCATTAGGATCGATAGGTAGATCACTAAGATTGATTGCACTATATAAATAATGGAATATCAAAGTCTTTTTTTTTTAACTTATTTGAAGAATAACTTACGTTTGAGCATGTGTACAGCATCTTCGGTTGATAAATAATCCCCTTGTTCTTGATCCAGTTCTTGTTTTCTCTTATGTCCAGTTCTAGTACCTAAAAAAAGAAAAGTTATCATTTTTAGTACAACATTCAAGTGTGACAAATCAGATCATGAATATCTTTCTTTTTTTTTTTTTTCCGGATCATTCAAGTGAGCCAAAAAAAAAAAGAATCTGATAAATAAGAACCATCACATGATATTTTATACTTACTTTTTATTTTCTGGGTCTTGTAGAAGTTAGTTTTCGAGTTGTTGTGGTTGGACTAACATTAGTATCTTGTTGCTGTAATGAGTTGGAACGCGTTCTACCCATTCGACTTGGTCCAATCCATTGTTCATCTTCAAATTTTTGTAAATCGTTATCTAGCCTTGAGCAATGACGATCAACCTATCATAACTCTCATTAGGTTTTTTTTCTTCTGTTCTTTCCTTATTCTTTTGTACTTACCGCATCATAAGTAGACTTGGGCTAAAGCAAATTTTTCTTCACCACGGTTTCACACTTTCAGTTTAACAGATTGCCAATTTCAATTAACCTTCTTTCCTTTCAATTTCAGGGACATGACTTGACTTTGACAAAGTGCTATAGAATTCATGTGCCACTTTTCCCATAAGATCTAACCCAGTGAATAATAATAATAAAAGATAATTATCTTGAATGTTCATCCTTTTTTTTTTTAAAAAAAAAAATCAGCTTACCTTGAGCACTATCGTCTAATTGTCGAATAAGAGTAAAGTTACGTTGTAATTCCATGGGTAAGACATCTATGGCTATATCATTATGAAAAATAGAGAAAAAAAAAAAGAATAGAATGATAAAAATTAACGTGATCTTTCCCTTTATGTCAGTTCACCTTTTTACTTGACTATCCTTATAGTCACCAAGATAGGCCAACTTGTCATCATTCAGTGTTTCCATTAGGTTCCTAATAATAATATAATAATAGTTGGATAGAATGAAGGGCAAAGAAAGGAAAAAAAAAAAAAAGAAAGACAGAATAGAATAGGATGATTTCAACTCCGCTGATGGATGATATCAAAGCTACCATTTTAGTTATATATGATAGATAGAAGAGGAGAGAGATTGGACAGCATTTGTTGAATAAAGGAATATCATCTTGCGTTTATTTATTCAATTATCAATGAGTAACGTTCAACGTGTGGATGATATTATAGGTGAGAAAAAAAAATTAATTTTTTTATTTTTTTATCAGATGGGGAAACCCACAAATAGAATGTTTAAGTTGGGGACCCGTGTATCCAACTATTTCGAAATCTGATTAAAAAAAAAAAGATAGTTTTCTACTATTTCCCTTCTTATTCTTTTTATCTTTTTTCTTTTTCTTTTTTTTTTTTTTCATTGATTGGCACAACTCACAACTTTTATAACCTTTTAATCCGCGACCTAATAAAATTATATTCGGAATACTTTTTGAGATTTTTTCTTTTTTTCTTTTTTCGTTTTTTCTTTTTTTTGTTCCTTCTTCTTCTGGCATTGTACTAACAGCCTATATACAAATCATGTCTGTCAATTATTAAGACGCATTGGTTCAGTAGTGATATCGGACACACCCTCAGAACCTTCAATAGATATTGATCAAATTCCACCTACCACGGAACTTGTTGACTGCAACGATTGTACACAAGATTGTTATGACCATCCAAGTTATCCTAGTTATTTGGATATTGATACCGAGACAGAACTATTGGGATCTATGAAACCATACGGACGTCACGTTATGATCGCTACAGGGGTAACAGATTGGGCTGAAAAGATTGAAGAAGACACAGCGACATTAGCAGCTCAATTACATAAAGTCATCAATTGCTGATCCACAATACACTAACAATCAACCTAATGGACGTATTTTATTACCAACACTTCGATGACCAATACCTATTCGACAAAAGGACATGACGTTTTACTTTTACCAGAAAATATTTTAATCAGTAATGTGACACCAGAGGATGCAACAGAGTTTTATGCGACATTTTTGGATCAACCATTACCACTTCCCAGTTCAACTGTCTAAGATATGTATGCAACTAC
>NW_026251708.1:0-3524 GCF_025201355.1 Halteromyces radiatus
CCTCCTCCAGAACCAAGGATAATGACAGAGTAAAAAAAATCATAATTATTGATAGTCTCTGTATCCTAAGAATCCTCTTTTTTTTCTTTTTATAGTATGCTATTCCCTCATGTTGACTTTACTAGCTTACCGAAACTGATGGTGGATGAAGTAAGGATATAAAAAAAAGGGAAAAGTGATTTGTGTATAATCTTATTGATGGGGTCTGATTCTTTTTCCATAGACACAATTACAATTGGAAGAAACAAAGAAGATCAAATCATTTATTATATTATCAGATGTCTTTCTGGATCAACCAAAGGTAATTGTTGAATCGAAAGGGAAATATAAAAAATACAAAATGACTAAATAGAACCATTTTTATAGGTGATTGCCCTTCGTATATTCGAAAAATATGGAACTGAAAGAGATACCATTTATTCTTATTGGTAATTTTCAAGTCGAGCTCATATCAATAGTGGGATAAACACAATAAAGGTAATTTCGAAAGAAAAGAAAGAGAAAAAAAAAATGAAAGGGATGCTGATTTATATATATATATATATATAGAAAACTTTATGGCATTGGCAGACTTGATTGGCGAATTCACATCCATTGCGACATATTCCAACTTTGTTTTTGTACCTGGATCTCGTGACCCATGGGGTGGCAGTATATTACCACAACCAGCTATTCCAGATATGTTTATTTCACGAATGCATCAAAAGGTGAAACGACTTACTTTTGCCACCAATCCATGCAGGTAAAACAAAAAACCCTTATGGTCTGATATTATTTTTATATGTTGATTTTGTATAGAATCCGTTTTTGTACTCAAGATATTGTGATCTTTAGAGAAGATATCCTCAATAGACTATGGCGAAATGTTCTTTTGAATCCAAATACTCAAGTTGAACCCGAACCTGTCAAGCATGTAAGTTGAAACTATTTGATAATGATTCGTACTCACTCTTTTTCTTTCTTTTTTTTTTCCCTTCTACATGACTTGTAGTGGTACGAACATTGATTGATCAAGGTCACCTATGCCCACTACCACTCTCCGTACGACCGATCTATTGGAGTCATGATCATGCTATGAGATTATATCCCTTACCACAATCAGTATGTCATATAGAAAAAAAAATGGTAGAATAGAATGAAAACTACTTCACCTTTTCTTTTCTGGAATGCCATTCTAGCTTATCTGGCTGCATTGTGAAAATTTGAATTAATTATGAAGGCACTCATTGTCTTAATCCTGGAAGTTTCGCCAATTCAGACTTTCATTTGCTATATATTATCCTGGTAGAAAAACTCAGAAAGATGGTAAGAGATATAATCAATATCTACATATCGAACTAAATCACTTGTTTTACTAGTTTTGCCACTGAATTTTAGATTAGTTAGTTGGTTAGATCATCATTTTTTTTTATCTTCCGTTTGTACATTAGAAATCATCCATCCATTCTCTCTTCTCATCTTTAAATAGATATAGATATGTAATATTTATGTATGACAATAAAAAAATTAGATCTTTAAACAACATCAAAACAAAATAGGTATATCAATGGCTAACTAATATTAGGGATCATCTTTGTCCAATGTCTTGATTCGTAACTTTTCCATATCTCCAGCCATCCTTTCTACCACACCATCTCTTCAGTATCCTAGAAATAGATTAAAACAATATGAGAAATAGGGATTGATATATTTTTTTTTTTCTTCTTTCCTTACTTTAATGGGTACATGTATCATCATCATCATCGCTACTATCATCAGTGATTATTCTGACATATGGTTGCTGGTCCAAAAGGTCTACCAATCTATACATCCAAAAATAAAAAAAGGAAATCGTATAGATCAATGATAATAGGGTCATAAGATGACACTTTTTTTTTTATTCATAATAATCTCCAAGGAAGCAACCTTCTGATCTTCATGGCGGCATAATGATGTTGAATAGATCCAATACTACGTTGCACAGACAGTCATCGACAATATATTGAAGGGGACCTTGATGGCGTAGCTGAACCAGTAATAGTTCATCTTCATTCGACCATGGTCCACTTGATTTCCCTGTCTTCTTTGATTGTTGTTCCTTTGTATTCCTGTTGTTGTTGCTGTTGTTGTCTTGCCGTGTTAGTTGTTCCTTTTTTCGTTGTTGTTGTTGTTGTTGTTCCTGCTGTTGTTGTGTTGTTTGCTGTTTTGCTGTTGTTCTTGCCGCTGTTCCTGTTGTTCCTGTTGTTCTTGTGTGTCGTTGTTGTTCATGTCGTTGTTCCTGCTGCTCTTCCTGCTGTTCATGTCGTTGTTCTTGTCGTTGTTCCAGTTTTTGTTCTTCCTGTTGTTGTCCCTGTTGCTGCACCTCCTGTTGTTCTTTCTGTTGTTCTTGTAGCTATCATGTATAAGTATATATATATATATGAGAGATAAGAAAGTCTATATGCATATTGTTTCACGTGTCTTTTTTTTAATACCTGAAACTTATTTTTATTTTTGAGCATAGTCAAACGCGATTTGCAGGCACCTGGTGTACGACCCAACTCTACAGATATGAGTTCATAGGTCCATCCTTGCAATGCCATGTCTTGGAGTCTTTTTTCATCTTGTGAAGACCAGAGTTTACGGTGAGATGCCTAAAAGCGTAAAACCATCATTGTGAATAACAGTAATAGTAATAAGAGTCATTCATAATAAAAGTGATATGCGTCAGTAAAATAATGCTTATCTTGATCCCTGTTACCTTTTACTTTAATTATTATTATTTTACCATGTTGGTGTACCTATTGGAATCAGAAGCAAGAAGAAGAAAAAAAAAAAAAAGATATCTGGCGGGGTTTTACGAACAAGCTCATACATATATGAAAAAAAAGTGATTTTATTGAACAAATTGAATCAAATGACTAGCTACATAACCACAAGTTGTTGATAAAGATTCAGTAGTTTCATCCCATAAATAAGCCAAACACCAAGAATCACTTTCTATACGTACAATCGCTAACCAATTTCCGCGTAAGAATGTCAAACAACCATCCGTTGATTGATAATCATACAAAGCCCGTGCTATTCCCCCAAAATAATAATAATAATAATCCATGAGTTTATTGATTTTATAAAAAAGTCATTTCACTTACCCCATTGAATACCGTCTTGTTTTGGAGGTGGACTTGTTCCATTGGATGAATAATAGGATGATGGTGCTCGTGTCCCTTGTGTAGATCCAATGGAGCTGTAGTTCTGTTGTAACTGTGTATACATGGATGGTTGTTGGTGTTGTTGGGGATAGGAGTGATTGTCTTTTGTTGAGCCTTCCCCTGCCCTTTTGTCCATATCGCTGTTTACTGATGATACAAACCCCGTACGATCAGTACGATCAAGTTGCTGCTCATTGTTGTTCCCAGAATAGACTCCAAGTTCCTCCAAAAGTTCCTTATCGATAGATCAAATGAGTCATCTAGTTGCCCATCATTACCATTCTTGGAGATTCTAGTCGTAGTGGGTTCCTTCTTTTCCCCTCGTGAAGATTGATAATGCCTGCTGTGCTGATC